>NC_037668.1:85694488-85730375 GCF_003255815.1 Theropithecus gelada
TTCCTTCCTTCCTTCCTTCCTTCCTTCCTTCCTTCCTTCCTTCCTTCTTCCCTCCCTCCCTCCTTCCTTCCTCTTCCCTCCCTTCCTTCCTTCCTTTTTTCTTTCTTCTCTCTTTCTCTCTTTCTTTTTCTTTCTCTCTCTCTCTTTCTTTTCCTTTCTTTCCCTTCCTTCCTTCCTTCCTTCCTTCCTTCCTTCCTTCCTTCCTTCCTTCCTTCCTTCCTTCCTTCCTTCCTTCCTCCTTCTTTCTTTTTCTTTTTCTTTTCTTTTCTTTTTCAGGGTCTTATTCTATTGCCCAGGTCCAGGCTGGAGTGCAGTGGCATGATATCGGCTCATTGCAGCATCAACCTCCCAGGCTCAAGCAATCCTCTTGCCTCAGCCTCTTGAATAGCTGGGACTAGAGGCATGTGCCACCACTCATGGCTAATTTTTCATTATTTGTAGAGATGGAGTTTCACCATCTTGCCCAGGCAACTCCTGAACTTATGCGATCTCGCCCATCTTGGTCTCCTGAAGTGTGGGGATTATAGGCGTGTGCCACTGTACCTGGCTGAAAATAGTTTTCAATGTCAGTCTGTGCATCATCTAAATATGCACCAGTCCACTTTTATGACTTTTTAATTTCTCCTGCAAGCTTTTCTGCAAGTACTCATTGTCCAGTAGGTATTTTATTTTTAAAATAGTGATTTGCTTAATGTCCATTTTGGCACCTTGCTTTATTGTGCACCACTTTATTGCCTTAGCAGATACTGCATTTTTTACAAATTGAAGGTTTGTGGAAATCCCGTGTTTAGCAATTCTATCAGTGTCATTTTTTCAACCATATGTGGTCACTTCGTGCCTGTGTCCCATTTTGGTAGGAATACTTGCGATATTTCAAAGTTTTTCATTATTGTTAGATCTGCTATGGTGATCTGTAATCAGTGATCTTTGAAGTTACTATTGTAATTGTTGTGGGGCACCACAAACTGCACCCATATAAAATCAACAACTTAATCCACAGATGTTGTGTGTGTTTTGGCTGCTCCACCAACTGATCATTCCCGTCTCTCTCCTTCTGTTCAGGCTTCTCCATTTCCCAAGATACAGCAATATTGAAATGAGGGCAATTAATAACCCTAGCAACATCCTCTAAGTGTTCAAGTGAAAGGAAGAGTCACATATCTCTCACTTTAAGTCAAAAACTAGAAAGGGTTAAGCTTAGTGAGGAAGGTATGTCAAAAGTTGAGAGAAGTATAGCTTATTAGCCAGGTGTAATGAGTGGCTCATGCCTATAATCCTAGCAATATGGGAGCTTGAGCTCAAACTGGAGGCCAGTGGATCACTTGAGCTCAGGAGTTTGAGACCAGTCTGGGCAAAATGGCAAGACCCTGTCTCTACAAAAGAATCCAAATATTAGCCAAGTATGGTGGCATGCACCTGTGGTCTCAGCTACTCAGGAGTCTGAGATGGGAGGATCACTTGAGCCTTGAAGGTGGAGGTTGCAGTGAGTCGAGATTGTGCCACTGTACTTAGGCTGGGTGTTGAAGGGAGATCCTGTGTCAAAAAAAAAAAGCTGAGATAGGTATCTTGTGCTAAACAGCCAAGTTATAAATGCAAAAGAAAGGTTCTTAAAGAAAATTAAAAGTGCTACTCCAGTGAACACATCAATGATAAGGAAGTGAAACACCCTTATTGCTGATGGAGAAAGTTTTGAGGGGTCTTGATAAAATATCAAACCAGCTGAGCCATTCCCTTAATGCAAAGCATAATCCAGAGCAAGGCCCTGAACTCTTCAATTTCATGAAGGCTGAAAGAGGTGAAGAAGCTGCAGAAGGAAAGTTGGAAGCTAGCAGAAGTTGGTTCCTGTGGTTTAAGGAAAGAAGCATCTCCATAACATAAAAGTGCAAGCATCTCCATAACAAAAGAAGTATCTCCATAACAGAAAAGTGCAAGGTGAAGCAGCAAGTTATCCAGACGATCTAGCTAAGATCATTGATGAAAGTGGCTACACTAAACCACAGATTTTCACTGAAGATAAAACAGCCTTGTATTGGAAGAAGATGCCATCTAGTACTTGCATAGCTAGACAGGAGAAGTCAATGCTTGGCTTTAAAGCTCCAAAAAACAGCTTACTTTTTTGTTTGAGGCTAATGTAGCTGGAGACTTTAAGTTGAAACCAATACTCATTTAGTATTCCGAAAATTCTAGGCCCCTTCAGAATTATGCTAAATCTCTGCCTGTGCTCTAGAAGTATAACAACAAAGCCTGAATGACAGTACATCTGTTTATGGTATAATTTACTGAATATTTTAAATCCACTGTTGGGACTTATTGCTCAGAAAAAAGATTCCTTTCAAAAAAATTACTGCTCATTGACACACATAGTCACCCAAGAACTCCGATGGATATCTACAAGGAGATTAAAATTATTTTCATGCCTATTAATGTAACATCCATTCTGCAGCCCATCAATCAAGGAGTAATTTTGACTTTCAAATATTTAAGAAATACAATTCATAAGGATATAGATGCCATAGAGAGTACTTCTGATGAATCTGTGCAAAGTGAATTGAAACCCTTCTGGAAAAAGATTAATCATTCTTCATACCATTGGAAATATTGTGACTCATGGGAGGAAGTCAAAATATCAACATTAGCAGGAGTTTGGAAGAAGTTGATTCCAGCCCTCATGGATGACTTTGAAAAGGGGTTCAAGATTTCACTGGAGGAAGAAACTGCAGATGTGGTGGAAATACCAAGAGAACTAGGATTAGAAGTGGAGCCTGAAGATGTGACTGAATTTCTGTAACCTCATGACAAAATTAACAGATAAGGAGTTGCTTCTTATAGATGATCACAGAAAGTTCAAAATCAAAATTCTTGAGGTGAAATATACTCCTGGTGAAGATGCTGTGAACATTGTTGAGATGATAGCAAAAGATTTAGAATATTACATAAACTTGATTGATAAAGCAGTAGCAGGGTTTGAGAGGATCGACTCCAATTTTGAAAGAAGTTCTGCAGACAAAATGCTATCAAACAGTATCACATGTATAGAAAAATCTTTCACAAAACGAAGAGTCAATTGACTCAGCAAACTTCATTGTTGTCTTATTTGGAGAAATTACTGCAGCCACCCCAATCTTCAGCAATTACTACCCTGATCGATCAGCAGCTATCAATATCATAGCGTGACTCTCCACCAGCAAAGAAGATCACAACTCCACTTACTGAAGGTTCCGACAAACATTCACGGTTTTTAGCAACAAAGTATTTTCTAATTAAGGTATTCACGCTGTCTTTTAAAGACACAATGCAAAAGCATTATATGATTTTGGACTACAGTATAGTGTAAACATAACTTTTACACGCACTGGGAGCCAAAAAATTCATGACTGTCTTTACTGAGACATGAACTTCATTGTGGCCTGGAACTAAACCCACAATACCTCTAAGGTATGCCCATACATGTCAAACAGTGTACCAATATAGATGCTATTAATAGCTACCATTAATAAGGACTTACTATGTGCCAGGCAATGTATGCTGTCTTTTCAAGTCTTAATTTTAATTTAATCATCAACACAATCCTTTTAATGCTATTATTATCTCTAACTTACAAAAGTAGACATGGAAGCTTATCAAAATTAGCTTGCCCAAGATCATATAGCTAGTAAGAAATAATAAAAGCTAATATGTTTTGGGTTACTTCTATGTGCTTGACGTTGCTTGACACTGTTCATTAAATCCTGTTAACAACTCTATGAGGTAAGCACATTATTATGCACACTTAACAGATGAAGACACTGAACCCTGGAAAACCCAGGGTTAAAAAGCCAGTCAGTGATGGTACCGTGAGGCTTCAAACCCAGGCAGCCTAACTCTAGAATATAGGCTCTTGAAAAGTATGCTGTGTTACTTTCTCAAACTGGTGGTGCTGGAGTGTAGAGATAGCTGTATCTGAGCAAAGTTTCCACCCTAACGACTGTGGAACATGACTGGATTCTGGGGAAAATTCTGTGAATAAAATACCATTATGGTGTTCTTCAATAAGCTAATCCTTCACAATAGCATTAAAAAAATGAAATGGGCATAAATCTAACAAAAATGATGCAAATTTTTATGCTGTTACCATTAAAAAAAAAATCAGTGAGAGAATTTAGAAAAGACCTAAATAAATGAAAAGATAAACTGTATTAGTGGACTAGAAACCTCAATATATTAACATATCAATTATCCTCAAATTGATCTATAGTTTCAACACAATCCCAGTCAAAATTCTAGTAGATACTTAAAAAAAAATTGTCAGGCATTACAATTATAAAATGTATATAAAAATGTAAATACCTAATATGGCCAAATCAATGTTGAAAAAGAAGAACAACATTGTAGGAGTTAGAGTATTTGATTTCAAGACTTACCATAAAACTACAGTGGTCAAAGCAGCACGGACAGTGTGGTATTGCCATATAAATAGACAAATACATCAATGGAACAGAACAGTGTCTAAAATAGACCTGCATGTATATAACCAATTGATTTTTTTTAACCAAGTACAATGGCAATTTAATGGAGAAAGAATAGTCTTTTCAAATAGCACTGGAACAATTAGATGCCCATTTGCAAAGGAAAAAACATGACAAAGTCACACCATATACAAAAATTAATTAAAAGAGATCACAGACATAAACTAAAAATCTAAGATTGTAAAACTTCTAGAAAGAAATATAGGAAAAAAGTGTTGGTAATCTTGGATTAGGCAAAAATGCTTTTATGGGACACAAAAAGCATGAACCATAAAAGAAAAAAAATTGATACATTGAATTTTACTAAAATTAAAATCTTTGGCTTTTCAAAACAAACTATTAAGAATATTAAATGGCAGACTACAGCCTGGTAGAAAATGTTTATTTGCAAAACACGTATTTGTTAAAGGACTCATAAGCAGAATACATAGAAACCTCCTAAAACTCAATAAGACAACACAATTTTTAAAATGAGGAAATAATTTAATATGTACTTTATCAGAAAAAGATGAGAATACCAAATAAGCCCATGAAAAGATACTCAGTATCATTCATCATTATGGAAATAAAAATGAAGTCATTATTAAATACCACTAGATACCTATTATAATGGTTAAATATTAAAAAGAAAACAATTGAGAATATCAAGTAATGGAGAAAATATGGAGCAAATGGAACTCTCAAATACTATTGGTGGAAAGTAAATGTTACAATCTCTTTGGAAAACAGTTTAGCAGTTTCTTATAAAACTAAATATATGCTTACCCAATAATCCAGCAATTCCATTCTTAGATATTTATCCGGGGGAAATGAAAACATATGTCCACACAAAGAGTTGTACATAAATAACGTTAATATGTATAGTAGCTGTATTAATAATTTCCCCAAACTGGAAATAATACAAGTATCTATAACCTGAGGAATGGGTAAAAAAAAATTGGGTACATTCATATGACGGGATACCACCCAGCAATAAACAGGATTGTATGAGTGATGCTTGCAGCAACAACATGGATAACCTTAAAATCATTATGCTAAGTGAAAGAAGCCAGACACAAAAGGCTACATGCTGTGTGATGACCTTTATATGACCTTCTACAAAAGGCAAAACTGTACAGATAGAAATCAAATTAGTGGTTTCCAGGAACTGGAGGTCGGGGAGAGCACAAACCACAAAGAAGTATGAGGGAACTAACTTTTACCACGATGAAAATATTCTATGTATTTCCCACCCATGCTTAAGAGAGAGAGTCTCTTTCCTCAGGATGGACTCTAGAGTCAGGCAGACCTAGTTTGGACACCAGCTCTGTTACTTCCTGTGAGGAACTTGGGACAACTCACTTTTCCTTTTCTGAGCCTGATTCTTCTAACTATGAAAGGAGGAGAAGTTTTACTTCATAGAGTACACATGTGTATATTGTAAGTATGTGTAAATGGTTGTTGATTGAGACTCTATCTTGCTTCAAAATTGGCAGCTGGAACTCAGTGTTGAGACAAAAGGGTTCATATCTAAGAGCTGCCACCAAAAATTTAGGTCAGACATTTCCCTTAGGACTTATTTAAAAGCAGCAAAACTGACTTTGCTGTCACCCCCGTGACCCCACTTCTCAAGCATTACCAACTCCTCCCACCCTTCACTTAAACAAACAAAACAAATCAAAACAAACATCTTGGAGAAGAGGGCTGAGGAGGAAGATACTAGAGGCTTTGGAAGGGTTGAGAGCTTAGTGTAGAGGCCTTTCCTTCACCTCCCTGAACCACCACCTGCCCCCAGGGAAAAGGAGAAAAGGTGCCAGGAAGATCCTGCCCCCCGGCCCTGCCCCCACCCCTGCTGTGAGCATGGGGTGCCTACAAGGGAAAAGGCCAGGTATTCTCTCTGAGAATCTATTCATGCAGCAGACCAGCCAAGCAGCTTCTTGGGCCCACAGGAGAAGAGGTAGAAGGGAATTGGGAGAGATGATAGAAACAGAGGGTATGGCCTCAAATCAGTCTGTCTTAGTCAGCTCAGGCTGATATAACAGAATACCTTAGACTTACACAACAGAAGTGGGTGACTTGAACAACAGAAATCTATTTCCCACAGTTGTGGAGGCTAGAATTCCTAGATCAGGGTGCCAGCATGGTTGGGTTCTGGTGAGGACCCTCTTCATAGTTTGTAGTTATCTGGCTTCCTCCTATGTCCTTACATGGCAGGGAGCAGAGAAAAGGCAAGCACGCTGTCTAGTGTCTCTTCTTAGAAAGAGACTAACCTATCATAAAGGCTTCACCCTTACGATCTAATTACCTCCTAAAGGCCCCATCTCCAAATACCGTCACAATTGGGGCTTACGGTTTCAACACATACATTTTGGTGGGACACAAACATTCAATTAACAACACAGTCTTCACGTACTCCTATGGTTTGATGTAGCAAGGATGAGTAATTATCTGTGGTTCAGAAGTCACAGAAGTCAGGTAGGTATGGGCTGTCTTGATTGCTGACCAAGAAGATTTCTTGTCAGGAAAGGATTCTCAACAAGAAGTTTTGCTGTGACCTGCCAAGGTATGGCAGAGGTCGAGCAGTGTAGAGTGTACCACACTGAGCCCTGTCAAGAACCTCACAAATACACGTTTCCAGGTCGGCATTTGAATATATGCCTAACAGGAGGCACCAACAGACCATAAGAGGGTCAGCCATAGAAGCAGCACCCAGCCAAGAGAGTGGAACTATTTTCATGAGCTGGTAAGAAAGTGGTAGTTGCCCCTCCTGCTCTGTTGCCTTTCTGATATGGTTTGGCTATGTCCTCACCCAAATCTCATCTTGAATTGTAGTTCCCATAATCCCCACATGTCATGGGAGGGACCTAGCAAGAGGCAATTGAATCATAGGTGAAGTTACCGCCATACTGTTCTCATGACAGCAAGGGAGTTCTCACAAGATCTGATGGGTTACAAGGGGCTTTCCCCGTGTCTTTACTCTGCACTTCTCCTTGCTGCTGCCATGTGAATAAGGACATGTCTGCTTCCCCTTGCTCCATGACTGTAGGTTTCCTGAGGCCTCCCCAGCGCTGCAGAACTGTGAGTCAATTAAATCTCTTTCCTTTATAAATTACCCAGTCTCAGGTATTTCTTCATACTCCCATCCATACTCCCCTCATCCTCCAACTCCCAATGTCAGAGGAGATGAATGTGGGAAAGACAAGTAGAAGTATCCC
This sequence comes from Theropithecus gelada, assembly GCF_003255815.1. Classification (NCBI taxonomy): domain Eukaryota; kingdom Metazoa; phylum Chordata; class Mammalia; order Primates; family Cercopithecidae; genus Theropithecus; species Theropithecus gelada. The sequence goes on from NC_037668.1 coordinate 85,702,188, forward strand.
AGAACAAGCCCAAAGCAACTTTCTTCTACCGTCCCTAAGTCACAATTCTAGGCAGCACAGAGGAGGGGTGGGTATGAAATCTGGTATGAGATGGGAGGTGTATATTGGATGAACTTTTAATACCAGAAGATGATTGAAAAGTTATAGATTCTGCCCAAGATATCTATCGCTAAAGAATCAGAAAAGGAGATTTTACCAGCATGTTGCAAACAGTGAGTGGGGGAAAACATCATGTTTATATGTGTTTGATTTTGGGTTCCTCAATAAACTGGTTTTACATGTATACAAAGCACCTGGTACATTACTACACACACAGTCACACTCATATGCATGTGCACTCATATGTGTGTGTGTATTTTAAATATGGTAGATAGCTATTAGGAATAATAAAATAGTATTAGTGACAATAGTCATTGCAAAGGGAAATATGACATTTTTATACTGTTTAGTCCTAATCTGCATTCATTTGCACTTGCCCACATTCAATAAATCCACATTGGGTTCATTATGTGGAGGATTCTGTGAAAAATACAGATCAATTAGGCAAATTTCTACCCTCTAGTAGCTTATAGCCTAATAGAGGAATTCAAACAGATAGAAAACTTATGAAGAAATATGATACAAGGTGTCTAGTACCAAGGAAGGATCCACCAGTTTTGAATTCCCACTATGCCCTAGGGCCCCTATGCTGGAACTTGACATACATTATTTTGTTTCTCACAACAGCTCTTTGAGATACATATTATGATCCTTTTACACATAGATCCTCCCTTTCCTTCTCTTTCCATTCCTACTTCTACTTTTACTAGCTACTATTATTTGAGCTCCTACCAGTTACTAGGCTTGACACGTTCAGTATGAAAATATAAAAGGATATGACTATTTCACATATGGAGTGGAGTGAAAAGCGCATATTTATAATCAGACAGATCTGGAGTTCGAATCCTAGGTCTGCTACTTACCATGTGATCTTGGTCAGGTTATTTAACATCTCTAATCCTCAGTCTTCTGATGATAATAACCGCCTTGCAGAGTTAGATGAGAAATCAGTGAGACAAGCCATGTAACGCACCTATCACAGTGCCCAGCAGGTAATTTCTTTTTCAACAAATACCAGTTCCCCATCTCCTGCATATCTAACAGCAAGACAGCTCATTGTGTGCCTGAGACCCGGGCTCCCCACACTCACCTTGTCCTCCCCACTGACAGTCCAGAGATGCTGAGATGTTACACAATTTGGAAGGTGCCTTTTCAGACACACCAGTTAATCACCCCAGACTTGACCACCCTCTCAATCTCCAAGCACACTTACTTCTTAATCAACTTCCTCTTGTCTGGATTCACCTTTGTTTCTTCCAAGTGCTGCTCTCTCTCCTCTAGAAGGGAATTTATGCTCTCTTCTAGCATTCATTTCCCAACCTCTTCTGTGAACAGTCACTGAGGCAAAGACTTAATTTTTTAAAGGAATGCCTTTCCCTTGTCTATAAATTACACTGAGTGAGTCTCTGAGGCCCTGACAACCCTTCCACTGAGGACTTATTGAATGTGGACTTGAAAAACAGCTTATTTATCTCTATCCTTACTGTTGTCTCCCTTGCTATTCTCATCTTGACATCCCCTTATCAATTTGGTTTTGTCTTTTAAAATCACTCTAATCTTACCAGGGTTTTTTGGATAGCTTGGACAATGTGCAGGTTCCTATTATTTTCAATGCCTTTTCCTTTTATTTCCCCTTGTTCTTGTCAGACACATTTATTTATTTTTATGCCCACCATATTTATTGCTAGATAGCAGGCTGATGTTCTAGGCGTACACCTCTTATTTTTGAGGACCTTCTCTATTTAGCCTTTCTATGATCTCTTTACAGCTCTTTTTCCACTGGGCAGATCCTAAGACTCTATTTGCTAAAGTTTTCTATTTTTAGATTCCAAAAGCAGTGAAAGTAAAGTTAGGATGTCTTCTTCTAGAAGCTACCAAGGAGCAACTGGTCATTGGTCAATTTCATCCACTCACAGTTTAATTCTTCCTCCCAGCTGAGGTGTTGCCTTTGTTTTAAGCTTTCTTAGAAATCCTGGGCTTAGGTAGCAATTTTTCTCTCTGTTCTCCTGAAACCTTATTAATGTTTTCACTGTAACTCGTCTCATATCATGTTGGAATTTTGAAATATATCTTTCTCCTCTAATATATCAATAGTTGTTTAGAGAGCTTGGTTTCTTTTTATTTATGTACCCCCATAGGGCCTTGCATGTAATAGGAGCTCAATACATATTTTTAAGCATTGATTTCTTTGAAAGTAACACCTTACCAACTGGTTAGAATTCTAACTGGTTAGAATTACAGTTCTGAAATGTATTTGAACCATTAACCCTGTGATCTTCAATTTCATCATCTGTAAAATGGGTATGAATGACATTGTTACACATGATTTTAAGTATCACAGAGCTCATCTTTTCCTTTGGTAGATGAGGAAGCTAAGGCTTCAAGTGGGGAAAAGTCTTATCTAAAGTGGGCTTTTAGGCCCAAAATCTGAGCTTAGTGGCACTTAATAGAAATTTGCTGGTGAATTCATTAAGCAATTTTAGTAATCCAGACACAATATCTAGGCTAGAGCCCCAAGGTACAGAATAGAGTGCATAGCCAAGGCAGAGAAAATAAATGAACACGACATTTTTCCTAGCTGGGGACTCCTGGAAGAATTTTCTCTATTACCTTGTAAATTAGTCCCCTTAATTTGGGTACTGGAAATAAAAGACTAGAAATGACTGTTACCTCAGATGGATGGCTGGGGATTAAAGCGATAATTTTTTCATAATGCATTATGTTTCTCAGAGGAAGGTGCCATAGGAATGTTGATCCTGATAACAATTTGTATGGAAGTACCTAGAAAGTCATGAAGAAGAGACAGGTGGCCCTTGAGTGGCAAAGTCAGCAGATACAGTGGGCCATGATTTACTCTATTCCTCTCTGCTGCTGGTACTGAGGAACTTCAAGGGAGTCCCAGCTCATCCTTTGGCCAATACTGACCAATGCTGGTCAGTGTTGCATAGCAAGTGTAGCATGCTGGTTGAGCTGTGTCACACTTCAGAGTGACACAGACCAGATTTTAAGTTCTGGTTTGTCTGCTAACTCCCAGTGTATACTTGGACAAGTTTCACTATGCCTCAAAAACTCAGCTTCCATTTTTGTAAAACAAGGATAGTGAAACCTCCTTCTAGGGTTGTTGTGATGATTACATGAGACAATGGTTGTAAATCACTAGGCTTTTAGTAAGAGGACTCAACCTCACAAGGAGGCAGCTTTGGGGATCAGTTTTCTAGTCCTCAGTGTGTCTCATGACTAGTAGCCCATTTCTGAATCCACAGAGTGTTTGCCTATTTGATGGGGCATAGCATCTGTCCCGGTGTCCTGATTACTTTTGAATGCCCTGCCACGAGTGAGAGACAGCTATATTTTGGCTGCTAGGCTGGGGTCCTGAGGCTCCTCATTGATCTTGCCCCATGGTGTTGGATCCTCCTTGAACCATAAATCCTACCTCTGCCTCAGAATAATCCTGCTACTGTGTTCCAAATGCAAGACTTGTTCCCTTGGACTGGCTGAATCCTAGATTCTCCTACCCCCAGGGACCCAAGATTTGGGTTGCTGGTTGCTTCTATCACAATCCAACTTTTTGTCAACATCAGTGGAGAAGGAGGAGAGTCAGAACAGCCTAGGAAAATAGTAAACAGATTCTCATCACCAACAGGGTAAGGTCCAAACACCTCAGCATGGGGCTCAAGGCTTATCGTAATTTGGTTTCTGTGTATCTAGCATTAGATCCTCCAACACATCCTTCAGTTTCTGTATTGCTTGTTGTTTTCTAACAGTACCATGTTCTTTAAGAGGTCTCTATTACATGTTCTTCTTTCTTTTTGGGATGTTCTACATTTTCAGCAGACAAAAATACAGCTCATCCTACAAGCCTCAGCCTTGGTACTCTCTCTTCTCTAAAGCCTTCTCTGATTCTTCTGGACAGACCCAGGCACTTCTTGTCACATGCCTCCATTGTACCTAAGCATACACTTATGTAACATGACACTATTTTATCATTCTAGTCTCTATGTGTGTTGTTTCTCAACTCCCAGCCCCCTAGACTGTGAGGCCCAAGAAAATGGTGACTATACTTTATTTATTTATTACTATATCCCGAGCTCATGGCACAATGTCTGGCTCTTTGCAGGTGTTCAAAAATATTTGTTGCTTTAATGAATGAAATTAGTTTTCCTAGCACTCTTCTCACCTAGACCTAATTTTCTCCCAGAATGACCCATTGCTATAGATATCTGACTTATGGCAAGAAGTGCTCAAGCAGGAATCAAGATCTTAGGGGACTACAGCCACTTGGCCTAATAGTGGTCCTCATGGGAAGATGACACTGTTTGCTGGAGCATGTAGCACCAGGCTATAACCATCCATCCACCCAATCAGCTGAATCAACCTTAATGGTCAATGGAATGACCCATGTCATAGCCCGAACTCTCTGCCATCCATCAGAGTTACTGATTAAGGTGGCAGTGTTAACATGTGCTTTAAAGAACATGAACATGAATAATACAGAATACCACTAACCAAAATGGTTCCATGTTTATATAAGGTAGGAAATGCCACACATTTATCTCCCTTTAGGAGTCATAAACCTAAGTTATCACATCAAAGCATCTAAAAAAATTGTTAGCAAAGACATCTATTTAATATGTTTAACTTCATGTTTTCTAAATTTATTTGAGCATTAGAACTCCTTTTCCTTTTTATACCTATTTACACCATAGGGAACTAGTATTCTGTAAAACATGGTTTGGGAATCACTGGAAGAAGAAATTCCCTGGAGGACCAGGGAAGCATCTTTGACAGGATAAGATTTCCAGACAAAAGAACACAGAAATGGAAACACAGGAAGAGGGTAGATCTAGGAAGTTCTCAAGTACCAAAGAAGTGTAATTATTATACATTTTCTACATCTTCATTAGTAGGATTCAGAGTATTGCAGAGTCCTATACAAACATTTCTGAATGACTTGTCTCTTTACGTATAGTCTGAATGACTTTTTATTTTACTTATACTCTTCAAAATATAACCATCCATGAGACATTATGCTTGGAGATATATATATATATATATATATATATAATACATATATATATATATATATATATATATATATATCATACACATGTATTTCAGCAACATGATATAGTGGGAGAAATACTAGTTTTAGATTTAGAGGATAAATTTAAGCCCAATCCTTTCAATCACTTAAAACTATAATGCTGAAGAAATAATTAGCCCTCAGTTTTTTAGTCAGTATAGTGGGAAAAATAACTTATGTCCTGCCAAAGTCTTGAAAATATTGTAAGAATCAAATGTCGTTAATGTACAAAGTGCTTTTAAAACTATAAGGAGCTATATAAAACAAAGTATCATATATATACATATATATGCACGCTGTGGTAAATTTAACTCACTTGAGAATTCATGTGTGCAGATAAAATGCAATTTATTTATTTTTCCTGAAGTCTAATCTGGGCTCCCTCTCAAACTCTCACAGGATAGTTGGCAGGAAAAATAAAATCTAAATGAAACTAAATGTTCAATTCACTTTAGGTTCATTCCAATTGCATAATTTAAGTCCCTTTAGGTGGTGCTCAGTTTCTCTGATTTAAAAAATAATAATCTATTTCTTGGATGGTCTCTCTCTTCCCCTGCACCTGCCTTCATATAGTGTCCAGATACACAAGGCTGAGGACGTGGCTGACACCCACTGGAGAAAGCAAAGGGGAGCTGAGTCACTGGGCATAGCAGCCTCTACCTGCTTTGGCCTCTGGAACCATCAGCCTTGACTGCTTGGTTCTGCTGCCCTCCTCTCCCTGTGGCTGGAATGAGTCATAGTCTGGTCCCTCCCTCAGCTTGCTCTGATCCTGGTCACCCTCCCTTCACTTTCTACTGGCTGCAGATCCCCACATCTCTGTCATATCCTACATCCGGTTCACTGACCAGTCATTTCTCCTGCAGCCTGTTGTGATGATCTCTGCCTGGGGAGCCCGGTGGTTTGAATGCCGTTTTCCCCTTCTGTGTCTCTCTGCTTGACAACATTATGCCCCACTGCAGGTTCCTGTGGTGTAGTCACAAAAGTGTGCTCATTCTAGAGTCCTGAGGAATGAATGAAAATAAAAACATGGTGCCATCAATATAGTTCCCGTATTTCTCCAATGTAGCTCCTGGCTTTGGCCTAAAGAGGGGAATATCAGAACACATGTGTCCGCCTTGTCTCTTCACGAGACAACTCTCTGGGATAGAAAGGGACTTTCTTCTGAATTAGATCCTCCTACCAAGGAGCAGCTGCTCCCATGGCTTTCTTGTCATATGCTAAGAACTAGGTCCCTTAGGCTCAGCCCCAGACAGGGTAAAGGGGAGAATCAAGGCTTGGGAATTTATCTCTGAAGGCAAATTCCGGTTTACAAGCCTGTTGTGTCACTGTATGATCCTACTTTGCAAGAGATTAATAATACTTCCCCTCTTTCTCTTCGCATGCCTCTATGACACATTTAATCTAATCTTGGCTACAGCAGATAGATGTCTTAGCCACTTAGAACACTACTCTTACCTTTAGTTGGAAAACTCAAAGCATTTTTAGTGTTGTATAAAAGCAAATATGAGAAAACCTACAAACACCAGAACATGTTGAAGTTCAGAGATCCCTGATTCTTCAGTGATAGTAATCATTCCTTATATGTATAAAAGAGGTTATTGCTTACAAGCTGTGGAAAGAAGACAGAAAAGAGTGCATTGTTCAGTCAATAACCTACAATAACTATTTGTGTAGCCTTGGACTGGTTACTTATCCCATGTGGTTCTTAAATTCCTCACCTGAATTAGGAATAAGCCATACCTGTAATATTGTTTGAGGTTTTCAGGAAGATTAAATGGGATTAATTTATATAGAAAGTTGTAACAAGCTATACAAATACTAGTTATTGCTGTATTAATTAGAGTCTCACAGAAGACTATGATAATTACCATCATCATTTATTATGTGCTTAGCATGTGCTAGTAGTGTGGTTAAAACCTTTATGGGGATTAGGTCACTAAATCCTTACAACACCATGTGAGAGAGGTACTGTTATTAATACTTCCATTTTGCAGATGAGAAAATCAAGGCGTGAGGTGGCTAAATAGCAGGCCCAAGTCACTCAGCAATGAGTGACAGATTCAATATTCAAACCTAAATGGCTCGCCTTCATGGCTGAAGCTCTTTACCACTGACCGAGCTGCAGTGCTTTCCACTCTGAAAAAGAGTGGAAGGCCAACGATGTAAGGTTTGTCATGCCAGAGACACAAAGCAGAGAGCTGTGGTGACTTGTTCAAAATAACACAGCAAATTAAGGGCAAACCTGAGTGGGGAATGAAGGTACGTAACTTCTGGTCTATGGACAACTTTACACCGTATTGGCTGCCTGCTTTGACAGGGGTCAGGAAGCCAAAGACAGACAACCTCAGGCATTTTGTCTTCTATGCTTGCTGTGCCACTAAGATCTTCTCAGAAGTCTTAAGGTCCAGAGGAGAAAGATGCAAGCATCTCACACCTCCCCTACCTACGTGCCGATCAGGTTGAATTAGTCTTGTTAAGGAACTTGGCCATTTCATGTCATGGAATATTACATTCATGTGGTCTCACCTCTCTCTGCTGGAAAACGAGGCAACTAATTCATTTTAGCAGCTTCTCCCTTTCTGCCTAAAACGTGTCCTCTGGTGATGATAATGCAGGGAGATGGGAAATGTTTTAATATGATAAGTCCTTCACTGTGGATTAGTATACATTCAAAGCAGCATTTCTTCCATGTCTGGGCTCACTTTCAAGACTGTCTGTGTGGATTAGGGAACAGTACAGTTTTGCAATTGTAAATAAGGTATCTTGTGTTCCTTCTGTTATCATTGAGTTTGACAGAAAGGGGAAATTTAACTTTGGGGGAAGGTATTACATATGCCTATACACATTCATGCACATAATGGAACGTTTATTTTTGTCAATTGAAGAAGCTCCTCTCAGAAGGTCACCAGCTGTCATGCAAGAAAATATTCAATAAGATAGTACAATGTAATGATTAAGAGAATGAACTGCCTCATTCTTGATACCCGAATTCAAGTCCTGGCTTCATTACGTACTAGCTGTGTGATCTTAGGGCAGTTACATAACCTCTCTGTGAATGAGTTTCTTTGGCTGCAAAATGAGTATATATTTTTATCAAGTGTCTGTGAAGGTGAAATGAGATGTGATGAATGGAAAGCCTTTGGGACAACAGAGCAAGTTAGGGAGAGCAGTTATAGAGCAGCTAGGGAAGGGTTTCCTCGGTAGCTCCAGCCCCACAGCTGTGAATGGGCTCCTTTGTCCAGAGAAACTGGGCTGCTGTTAGAACAGCCCCTTCCTTAAGCCTTTGGTGGCTTCCACTTCTTTCTATACTAGGTAAATTGATAAAGTCCATAAACTTTTGAAAACAGTGGATGGAACTCATTGGGAATATGACTTAAAAACCTGGGCAGACCCTGCTTGGGAATGACAAATGGAGAGGTTTGCCAGAGCCATGGTTTCAAAGTGTTTCCAGGCCAGACTGATTTGTTTTGATTTTAGGCAATATAGAGTCACTGAAGGTTTTGAGACGAGGAAAAAAAAAAAAAAAAAAGATCTAGAGGGGCTTTCAGGAAGATTAAACTGGCCATAGAGGAGACAATGGATCAGAACCAGGGTCAACAAACTACAGCTCACAGACCAAATCTGGCTTGCCATCTGTTTTTATACAATATGCAAGCTAAGAATGGTTTTTACATTTTTGAGTGGTTAAAAATAATCAAAAGAATAATTTTTCGTGACACATGAAAATTATATGAAATTCAAATTTCAGAGTTCCTAAAGCAAACTTTATTGGAACACAGCCACATTCACTTGTGTGCTTACTGTATGTAGCTGCTTTTGCTTCAAGGGCAGAAATGAGTAGTGACAACAGAAACCATGGGGCCCACAAAGCTTAAATATTTACTATCTGGCCCTTTGCAGAAAATGTTTGCAGACTCCTGGACCAGAGTCATTGAATAATGGACAGGAGCCAGATTAGGATGCTAATGCTAATATAAACACTACAATCAATTGTGCATTTACGATCTGCCATGTGTTTTATCTGTATAATTATGTTAATACTCAGGACAACTCTATAGCATCTAAGCAACTTGGCCAAGGTTACATGGGGAGGGCAAGGCAGAGGCATGATTTGAAATCCTACCAATGGACCATAGGATCTGTGCCCTTGATCGTTATGCCTACTGCTTTCAACAGTCAAAATGAAAGATGGCAGGGAATGGCAGAAAGAGAAGAATTCAAGAGATGTGCTGGAGACACAATCAGCAGGACCCAGGGGACTTTTGAATGGGAATGATCAGAATGAAGCTAGAAAAGAAAAAAACCCAAAGTCTAGGTGCCTGGGACCAGTTAGAGCTTCACATTGCTTGCAAGAGTATGAGTATGAGCATTCTTAGTTAGAACTCGGTTTCACATGAACTCTTCATGTTAATATTCTGCCATCACTCTTGATGTGGTAATTGTGCCACTTGGGCTCCCAAGCACTAAAATTAAATCTGGAAATTTGTCATACACCTTCCCCATGCGATGGTAACACAGAAGGTGGGAGCTCCAACAGTCAAAATGAATTACTCAGCGAGTTAATTTGTCACCAGAAGGTAATTGGGATTTAAGTTACAGTCTCGGGAAGAAATACATCACATCGCATGATTACTTGCATTAATGGCAACCTACATCTAATTTTCACCCCTACCCCAACCCTGTTTCATCAGTTCCAGTGACCTGTTAGCAGTATAATTTGGCTCTTTCCCTGCTGCCCACCTGAAATATCAAGCATCAGCTAAGATGAGTCCTACCCGTAAAGTAGGACAATGGATGTGACTGTCTTAGCTCTGAGCTGCTGGTATTAGGAATTTTAAACATTTTATTGATTCATTCATTTATTCATCCATAGACAAGCATTTACAGAGAACCTATTCTATGCCAAGCTTGAAATTGGTGCTAGAATTCCAAAGAAGAATAAATCATATCTCTACCAATAAAGTGATGAGTCTAGCATATGATTTTAAATAGGATAAGGAGATCTCACACATTTCATCAAAACACAACGTCAAGACATAGCATTTCTCTTCACCCTCTGGTCATTTGTATCTGAATATGCTGTCATTTTCTGATAGATGAATTTATAAGAAAGAGCCACACTGGACTATAAGTAAAGGAGTGAGCAAGAAGACTGGCATCTATTCCTAGCTCTGATATGGATTTGTTGAGAGACCTTGGACAAGTTACTTGTCTTATCTGGACCGTTGGTTTCTCACCTGTAAGATGACAGACTGGGTTAGCCATGGGTATGTAAAGAAAATGAACTGGGTTCAATGGGGGAGAAGCAGGGAGAGAGTTGGGACACAGAACCTCTTCTTTTTCTCATGCTTTCCCATTCACAAAGGAATCTTATGGAATACCATTCAGTGGCATGAAAAAAAAAAATGGAAGACTTACCTTTGGAAGGAAACAAATTTTTCGAGAAGGAAACAAAATTATGCATGGTTACTTTTCGAGAAGGAAACAAAATTATGCATGGTTACATCTTCCCTTTACCTATTACAACCACTGTGCTAAGCAAGACAAAGGAACTGTGTCACCTAGGTGTGAAAAGGTCCTCCTCCTCCACCTCAGAATGAGGAGCCCAGGGAATACTCTTTTTTTTTTGAGACAGGCTCTTACTCTGTTAACCAGCCTGGAGTGCAATGGCACAATCATAGCTCACTGCAGCCTCAACTTCCTGGGCTCAGGCAATCCTCCTGCCTCAGTCTACTTGTAGCTTGGACTACAGGCACATGCCACCACACCTGGCTAATTTTTGTATTTTTGATAAAGATAGAGTTTCACTATGTTGCCCAGACTGGTCTCAAACTCCTGATCTCAAGCAATCCAATTGCCTAGGCTCCCCAAAGTGCTGGGATTATAGGTGTGAGTCACTGCACCTGGCAGAATATTATAAAAGTATTTCACACCAGTCACAGGTAGAGACTATTGGGGTGCATACCCTCTGGCTAAGATCCAGATTGGAATAGGTTCCTTCAGTAGCCCTTGAACACATTGGGGAGATTAGGTTCCAACAAAAAGCAAGACATGGTGCAATAAGAGCCAAAAAGCTAACGTTTGAACATTTATTCAGTCACACCCATTCTTAAGAAAGAGCCTCCAACTCTGAGAATAACTTTCTCTGCCTCGAGTCCAACAGTGGGGACTGGTGGGTGAGGCTGTTACTTACTTTGCTGTTGTCCTTTTGGTAGAAAGACCAATACAGTGATATCTCTGGTGCTAAAATAGGCCTTTGGATAACCCTGGCTGTCAGTTTGTTTCCTGTCACAGATTGAGTTCTCTGGAGGAAGATGCAGAGACACAGTTGGGGTACCAGATTTTAAACAGAGATCAACACCTAAAGGGGAAGGCGGAAGAGTAGGACTGCACAGAGGGAGAAGTTGAATTGGGAGGCAGACCCAACAAAGTCTGTCCAGCCTGGTGGAGAGCTCTGGAATGAATATTGTCTGTGATACAGTTTGGAATTGTGTCCCCGTCCAAATCCTGTGTCTAATCATAACCCCCATTGTTGGAGGGGGGGCCTAGTAGGAGGTGACTGGATTATGGGGGCAGACTTCCCACTTGATGTTCTCATGATAGTGAGTGAGTTCTCACAAGATCTGGTTGTTTAAAAGTGTGCAGCACCTTCTCTCTCTTCCTCCTCCTCTGCCATGTAAGACATGCCTGCTTCCCCTTCCACCACGATTGAAAGTTTCCTGCAGCCTCCCCAGCCATGCTTCCTGTACAGCTTGCATAACTGTGAGCCAATTAAACCTCTTGTCTTTGTAAATTGCCCAGTTTTTGGTATTTTTTAAATAGCAGTGTGAGAACAGATTAACAGTCTGTCATGGTTGTCCTGCATCTGGCCTAAATAGCCTGGCCTTTCTAGGTCTACTTGTTTGCCTCAATCAGTCACCACAAGAGGGCTGCCCAGGAAGAGCAGGACCCAGGCAAGGTGTGTCTCTGAAGCTGAGGTAGACCCTGAAGGAGCTGCCACCTGGAGGCTATCTGCCTGCTGACCTCACTCCATGCAGCTCGGTAACTTGTCCTTCCTTGAAAGAATTTCTAAGCTGTCTACCACAAGACCCAAAATGAAATTGATGGAAAAATGGATGATTGAGGAGGGTTCAGAGAAGGAACAATTTACAAAGATGCCACATCGTTACTTGCAAATTGTAGTGAACTGTATTCATTGATCTCAAGGGCAAAGGAAAGTTGCCATAACCTAGAGTGGACTGCAGTCGTGGCTGTAACTACAGGAAGCTACACTGCACGGGATGTGACGCAGCAACTATCAACCCATAACCTGTTAGTGGGGAGCTAAGAACATAGGGTTTCTGACCTCTTTCTCCTATGTTCCTCTGCTGGTGCCTACCATTGGGGAACCCATACAGAAGCCAGAGGAAAACAACCTAAGTCGATGCAGTCTTCCTGCCACAAAGCAGGGCGGAAGGGTACATTGCATATATGGAGGGACAAACCACAAATACCCAGCGATCTGGTGCCAGATCTAAGATTTAAGTGGTTGTTAGACGATCTGGGAAAATCCAGGTCACTGACCAAAACATCCAGGGTCTGACCAAAATTAAGAGCCCATGGTGAAATCCTGTGACTCCTTCAATGTCAGTTTTAGTGCATTAGACTTCTTCTCTGGATCTAGAACTAGACCTTGAAAAAAGCTACAGGAAGAAAGTCTTTGTGAAGCTCTCACTTGGCATTGCTCTGTTTTCTCTTGAGATAAGCTACTCTAACTATGTGTCACTGATTTTTGAGACCATACGCCGGAGACTTCCTTGCTTTTTCCTAGCTCAGTGTTTTACAAACTGTGTATTATAACTCATCAATTTAATTGTGATGGTTACTTTTTTTTTTTTTTTACAAAAAATGGAATAGAACAGATTATATCAGAATGTACTGCATGTAAAAAAGGTGACTGTTGTTCTATGTTTCAGCTGTAAATATATGAGCTGAGTCAAAACGTAAAATATGTGTCTCCTATGGGTTCTAATAAAAAGTCTGGTTACTGGCATTGTGATATGGTTTGGAATTGTAAGTTTGAGGTCATAGAACATAACTATCAAAAATATGTATTACAGACATTCCCCCTTCCATTTTTACAATGGATCAAAACTGGGGCGCAGGGCTGAAAATCAGGGTTAGTGTGAGATTCATGGTTGGGAGGTGGTAAAGCTGGTATGGAACTTAACTGCTTTCTTAGGATCACAATATATTAAAATTATCCAAAAGATTATCTCAAACTTCCTTCTTTTCTTCTTTGATCCTTCTTACCACCAATCACTTCTAGGAACCACAAGGGGTGACATGAAGGCCTTTTTTGGAGCTTGGCAAATGGCTCAGTGGTCTGGATGGAGCTCTGGCCCTCTGCAAAGGGGAAATTAAATCCAGAGAGAAGCACACTGGGATGAGCCTGGGGTTCAATATTTCCTGAATTTCTACCCATTACCATTTGCAGATACATGATTTCTCTCTCCAAAGTAGACATGTAAGAGTTCACAGAACTGCTTGTCAGTCTCTTCCTCCTAAGCTGCACCCTTATGTCTGGCCCCACTATTATAACTATATTAACAATTCAGCAGGCTTTGGTGCATAGGTTAGAATTGCATGCATTTAATTGCTTTGGATGATTAAGAGTTAACACTGCTGACCTACCCAGAGGGAAATTGCAAGGAATATCCAATTAGAGGCAACCAGACTCTTCGAAAATATCCAGTGTACTGGTAGTGCTTAATAATCATCATGATAATCATAACAATTCTAAATATATATTTTTAAAGCTATGAGCCATTTCTCACCCGTGGAAACTTTATTTGCTAGCAAGCAGATCCTTGCAATTATTCAAATTGGAGATTTGTATTTTTTGTTGTTGTTGTTCCCCACAGCCTCTCGGGTGGAGGAAGGACAGAGAAAGCTATCCCAGAGGGGAACAGAATCAATCCAAGCTGCTCATTAAAAGGTAAACCGTCAATAATCTTTGTCAGGCCTTTTTATCTTGAGCTTTAGTACATGATGATCCCTAAGGCAGCATGTGGTATTGAGATTTGGAATGGCTCCTGGTTTGCACATCCCCACTGGCGCAGGATTAACCCTCTACATGCTGCTACGGACTTTCTCGGAACCACTTCTGAACTGTGGATGGGCAAGGATTATGAAGCTGTTGTATCTGTCTGCAAGAGGCTGGACTTTCCTTAAGAAATACATAAGTATTTCAAGATGCTTGGAAATGAAGTCCAGCCATTAGGAGAGATCAACAAGGGGCAGAAATTCACAGGATAGTCACCAAGATTTCACTAATTTAAAATTTAGCCCACATAATGAGCATTTATTGAGAGACCTTTATATGAATCCCTCACATTTGGATCCTGCTTTGCAGTTTTCTTGGCTTTTCCCCAGGTTATTTTCAGTTGATTATTACTTAATGCTGTGAGGGAGGAGTACAAACTTTGTTTTGCATAGAAAAACTCAGCGAAGGTAACTTACTGTTATAGATAATTCTGTGTTGTATGTCTTCAAATATCATTAACGTATTGATGTCTTCCAAATTTATATCCCTAGTCTGGACTGTTTCTGGAAATACAGTCTTGCATATCCAGCTGTGTCCTGACATCACCATTTGGATATCCAACAGGCATCTCACACTTAACATGCCCATGACTGAGTTCTTCATATATTTCCTTAAACCTGGAGCTTACGGCAACTCCACCTTTCCATTGCTCAGATCCTGAACCTTGAAATCCTCCTTTATGCTTAGTCCCTTATCTGATTCATCAACTAATCCTTACACCCAGAATCTGACCATTTTTCACCAACTCTGCTGTTGTTACTTTGGTTCAACCATCATTATTTCTCCTCTAAATTACTGAGGCACTTTCTCACTATGTCCCTCCATTTTCCCTTACCCTCTTTCAGTCTACTCCTAACAAATTAGGTAACGCAAACTTAGAAAAATAGAAGACAAGTGATGTCATTCCTGTGCCTCAGTACTCCAATGGCTTCCCATTTCACAGAGGAAAAGCTGCCATTCTTCCTATAACCCATTCTGGGCCCCGTTATCTCTGTGAACTTGTCTCCATGTACTCTTTCCTTTGTTCACTCTACTTAGTCATGTGGCCTCCTTTCAGCTTTATCTGCCTGATCTATTCATACTTTGGGGCCTGTTATGAGTTGAATTGTGTCCCTCCAAAATTATAAATTGGAGTCCTAACCCCTAGTACCTAGAATGTGACCATATTTGGGGATAGGGCCTTTACATAGGTACTCAAGTTAAAATGAGGTCATTAGGATAGAACCTCAACTAATGAGACTGATGGCCCTGTGAAAAGGGGGCATCTGGACACAGTGACATGCACATAAGGAAGCATGGTCTGTGAAGATGAAGGCAGGGATCGGGGTGACATGTCTTCAAACCAAGGCAACAACTGGCCACAAACCCCAGAAGCTAGGGGGAAGGCCTGGAACAGATTCTCTCCTCACTGCCCTCAAAAGAAACCAACCCTATTGACACTTTGATCTCAAACTTCTAGCCTCCAGACCTGTGAGACAAGACATTTCTGTTGTTTAAGCTGCCTGGCTTGTGGTACTTTGTTATGGCATCCCTAGAAAAGGAATATAAAACCTTTTTGCTTGTTCTTCCATCTACCTGGAATAGTCTTCCCCCAGTCGCCCACATGACATATTTCCTTAACTCCTTTACCTCTTTATTCACTAAAGCATTCTTTGGGCACTTTGCCAAAAACTAACACATTCGCTAATATGTCCCACCTCCCTTCTCTCCATTGTTTTTATTCTTTAAAACATGTTTTATATACTTATTATGTTTACTTTGTTTCCCCCACTACAAGGTAAGCTCCAGGAGGACAGGAATTTTGTTTGTTTTGTCTGTTGCTGAATTCTTAGCACACCTGCATGTAGTAGTCACTCAGTAAATGTTTTTGAGTGAGTAAATGAATGAATGAACCTATGTGTGCTCTCCCCCACTGCCATGATCACAGTCAATTCTCTCAGTGCTCCCCAGACGATAGCACTAGCTCTTAACTGGCTTTTCGGCGCTGGCTCCACCTTCTCCAGTCCATTCTCCATGTTTACACTTCTGTAGTGGGCTGTCTGGAAAATCATAGCTACTAACAATTCCTTCCATCTCTGTATATTTACTCTGCCCCTGTAGACCTTATTTCCCTTTACCTTCGATCTGGGAGGGCCCTATAACTTGGTTTGATCAATCGAACAGGGCAGATACAATTGGCAATTGTATCTCCAAGTGAAAGTTTCATACTCGAGCAGAAAAGTCACAGTGATGCCCTGTGACTATGCAGCATAGGTCAGTATCACTTGGAACAGAGACAACTTTCCCCCAGGCCCCTGACCAAATTAAAGCAGCATGAGCAATTAAATCGTTTTCTTATTGTTTTATGTCACCAAGATTTTGGCTAACCTGTTTTGCAGCAATAGATAATTAAAACTTCTTCAGCTTCATCCCAAATACTGCCTCATCATATCCTGTCTTCTATGCTGAATTATTGTAGTCCTAGGAATGCATAGTTGACCTTTGAACAACATAAATTCAAATTGTGTGGATCCATTTATACCCACAATTTATATTAAAAATTGTTTTTCAATAAAAGTTACACTGAGTGTGCCCGCCTCTCCCACCTTGCCTTTCACATCCTTCATCTCTCCGCCTCAACCACCCTTCAGACAGCAAAACCAACCCTCTTCTTTCTCCTCCTCCCTCAGCCTGTTTAACGTGAAGATGATGAGGATGCAGATCTTTATAATAATCCATTTCCACTTAATAGTCAATATATTTTCTCTTCCTTACGATATTCTTAACAACATTTTCTTTTCTCTAGCTTACTTTATCATAAAAATACAGTACATAATACATATACCACTCAAAAGATGTGTTTGTTATTAGACTGTTCATAAGCGATGCTTCTGGTCAAAAGTGGCTATTAGTAAAGTTTTGGAGGAGTCAAAAGATATATGTTGTTTTTCAACTATGTGGGGATCAGTGCCCCTATTTCCTGCATTGCTCAAGGGTCAACTGTATTATATTCTCCCTCTCTGTCTCTGACTCTCTCTCTCTCTTACACACACACACACACACATGCACATGCACACATACACACACACACCCCTGAGCCTTTCCACATGCTGTTTTCTCTCCTTAGAAAAAACTCCTCTAGTTTTCTCTGGTTAACTGTAACTATTCTTTGAATCTTAGCCCTAGTCCACCCTCTGTGCTCTCAGGGCCCCTGAGCTTGTCAGAGCACTCGGTACCCTGTATTCTAGTCAACCCTCAGTTGATAGCTTCCTCCACCAGAGAGGAAGCTTAGTGAGGGTAGGAAAAGCATCTGATTCACCCAGTTGGCTATATTACCTAGCTCTGTGCTTGGCACATGGTAAGCATTCAGAAAATGCCTTTGAAATAATGAATTGTACTGAATGAGTAAATGTTCATACCCAGAATTTACTTGGGGTAGAATGGTAAGATTAAAATGTATGAAACAATTACAGAACAAAGCAAAACAGTGTAAAACTAAGTACCAAATGTTCACAACTTTAGAAATACTCTTATTTTGATAATTGGTCCATGCTATATTAGGTTCTTCATATTAGTAGTAATTAGAATAATAATGATCCATTATAATGAAAACTTTAGTTTTCAAAATGCTTTCACATGCATTATCTCATTTGATTCTACTCCAATTATTTAGGGACAAAGAAGTCATAGAATCACTTATGCCTCATCATATAACATGAGCAGTTTTTCATGTCATTTATCCTTTGCTGAACTCAGCTGCTTGTGAACTAGGTTGCAACTCTGTGTGAGCTTTCGGAGAAGGTGTAACCTTTCTATTTTCCAGTGAACATAATGGAACATAGTGTTCTCAAGGACAGACGCTGCTTCACAGACTTTGGGGGCTAAATAGAATCACAGAAGCTCCTTGAAAAATATAAACCTACAAACAGAGAAGCATTTGATATATTTAATAAATGCAATTTAATGCCCTCAAATTTCGTAACTGTGATGAATATATTCCATATATAGATACATGACCATTTGCATACTGGCAATTGTATCTCCAAGTAAAAGTTTTGTATTCAAGAGCAGAAAAGCATCATTCAAAATCAACAGGATGACTAACTGTGAATTAAGTTAAACCAGATCAGAATAACACCTTGTTCATTATAGCTTTCCTATCACTAAGAAATACTATTAATTGAACAGCTACACTGAGCCAACTATTGTATCAGGCACTGTGTTAAATACTTTATCATCACTATCTTTAACCTTAGGCATTTCCCAGAGGCAGGCATCATTATCCCTATTTTAGACAAGGAAACTGATGCTCAAAGAAGTAAAGTAAATGTTACATTAAAACATAGCTATTAAGTGGCTGGGATTTAAACTAAGATCTTTCTGATTTCAAAGTTAGTACTCCCTTTACCTTAAAAAGATTTGCTAAGCAAAGGATAAATAAATATTTTAGGGTTCTTGGTAATCTGAGAAACCTGTGATTTAAACTATTTCTCATTATTGCTCCTAATGAAAGCATAAATAATTAATTGAGGACTGACAGTCGCCTCCTGATACAAAACACTGTGAGTTGCAGATGTGTTCTCCCCACACGACACCATAGCAATCAGTTGAAAAATGGAAAACAAAAATCTACGATCACACTGTTGTTGTCTTTTATTCTAGGTGGAAGGAAGGAGAAAGAGATAACTGACCTGACTTCTTACTCTTACATGTCAAATACAACCAGAACATCCACGTTTCCTACTGTGCTTCTCTTCCTTGAAAGATCTTAAACTATTCTAGCAGCAACCAAGACAAAACCCCATCTGACCCAGAAGATCCAGCTAATCCGAAAGTGTTACTAGGGCTTTCCAAATTTCCTGTTGCACAGCACCTGTACCAAGGATCCTAACACAGAAGCCTTCAGAGATTTGCTGGGAGACCATAAAATCTTCCCTAATGAGTTTCCAACTCAGTTGCCACTGCCATAAGAGTATCTCTGTTAAAACCTTCTCTCCCCCAACCTTTTAGATTCATGAGGGGAGAGGGAGAAAAAGGCAGTAGCTGAGGCTGGCATTCAGTTCTGCTTAGGGATTTTTCTAACACATCATCACATCATTTCTACAATTCAGAGCTCTATCATTAAGAAGGGGTGCTCCTTAAGAGAAGAGGGCCTATTGCCTGTTGATGAACTCTGCCTGGGAGACAAAGGAGGCTGGCACTGAGCAATGGAGGGAGAGAAGAGGAAGGCTTTTCTATAGAGGGGACACGGGAGCAATCTTGAATAATGATTAAATATTAGCCAAGTGAGCAAATTAGGAAGTGTGCATATGCGAAATAACTGTGTGTGTGTATTTGTGTGGGAGTAGGTTGGGAGGGCAGGGAGGAAAAGGGAAAAGAAACTAGCAGGTGAGAGGCATAAAGGTGTGAAGCGGTGAGGTACACTTTGTACATAAATCTTGCTCTATGTATGACCATATGACCTGGCCTTACCTCTTTCATTTGATTAACAACTCATCCTCAGCTGTCAGGGTGCAGCTGAGATGTCATACCCTCCAAAAAGCCTTCACCAATGGCCCAATACCAAGATATGTTTCCTCACTTTGCATCTCCCAAAAGTCCTGTACTTCCCTAAAAGTTAGACTTCTTATACTGAAGTTGCCTGCTTACAACTAGGCCCAAGGTCTCTATTAGCTTCCTATTGCTGCTATAACAAATTATCACCATTTAGTGGCTTAAAGCAACAGAAAGTTACTCTTTTACAGTCCTGTATGCCATAGGTCTGAACTGAGTCTTACAGGGCTAAACTCATAGTGTTAGTAGGACTATTTCCTTCTGGAAGCTCTAGGGAGAATCTGGCTTTTGCCTCTCCCAGCTTCTAGCAGTTGCCAGCATTTCTTGGCTCTGGCCACATCACTCCAATCTCTCTTCCATGGTCACATTGCCTTCTCCTTTTCTTCTATCAAATCTCCCCTTGTTTCTCATTTGTAAGGACACTTGCTATTGCATTTAAGTCCCACCTGATAATCCAGGATAATCTTCCTATTGTAAGATCCTTAACTTAATCACATCTGCAAAGTGTCTTTTGCCCTATTAGATAACTGATATGGTTTGAATCTGTGTCCCCACCCAAATCTCATGTGAAATTGTAATCCCCAGTGTTGAAGGTGGGGGCTGCTGGGAGGTGATTAGATCATGGGGGTGGTTTCTCACGAATGGTTTAACACCATCCCCCTTGGTGCTGTTCTTGTGACAGTGAGTTCTCCTGAGATCTGGTTGTTTAAAAGTCTGTAGCACCTCCCCGCATCTCCTCTTCCTCCTGCTCCAGCCATGCGAAGTTCTGACTTCCCCTTTGCCTTCTGCCATGATTCTAAGTTTTCTGAGGCCTCCCAAAAAGTTGAGCAGTTGTACCATCATGCTTCTGGTACAGCCTGTGGAACCATGAGCCAATTAAATCTATTTTCTTTATAATTTACCCAGTCTCAGGTTTTTCTTTATAGCAATGTGAGAATGGATAAATGCAGTAACATTCACAAGTTTTGGGGATTAAGAACTGAGTATGTTCAGGAACCATTATTTAGCCTGCCACCAAGTCCTTGCTATCATGGGCATGATCTTGTTACCTGCTGCATCCCTAGTGCCCCACACAGTTGTCCAGCCCATAGTATGTGCTCAAGGAATGTGTTGAAAAGAAACAAAACTAGTGGATGAATGGAAAAATTGAGGCTCTAGGTAACCCAAGCCATGTGGATGTGACTGTTGACAAGGCTGTTCACAGGGCAGGGATAGAATATGTAAAGTTCTACAGGGCCTAGTGAGGAACTTAGCCTATAGAGGAGATGGTCAGTAGGAAGTCACCAAAGGGCTTCAGGCAGAAGAACATTTTTAAAGAGTCTTGTGTCACCATGTAAAGAATAATATTGGTTCCCACCTAGCCTCTGAAGCCTACACCTCTCCTGTTTAAATTTAGGAAATAGAATTTCCTCTTCTGAATGGCAAAGGTATCCTGCTTTTAGTTTTATTTGTTGATGGAATGGGACACATCCCATGAAGTAGCCTCATGGAGAAGGTGCCAGTATAAAAAGACACAATCCCTGCATAAACTAAAGATTAGTGTATTCCAAAGGGAAGAGTTCATGGTCTTTCTTCGGGAAACAGCTCTCAAGAAGTCTCCTTTCCAGCTGCCCAAGTCCCTGAAAAACCACACACTCTGGGATTCATTGCAAAAAACAAAACAAAACAGAACAAAAAAACAAGAAAGAAAGAAAAAAGAAAGAAAAAAGGCAGGGGGAGACTCAGAGACAAAGAAGGGGCCACAGACCACTTAGAAATGACCCTAAAATGTAGACTTATATGCTTCCCTTGAGTGAAGATATGTGCATGCATGCCAACAGTGGAGGCAAAGAAAGGGGAGGCCACAGATAGAGGTCAGGGTTAGCAAGGGAACAGATCCCAAGGAATTTGACAAGTGGGCTCTGCAGCTGCCAAACATGCAGGAATACATTCAGCAGTGCCAGCACTACTCTCAGAACTGCAGCCCTGTGCCAGGAACCTCTCTGAAAGTGTGTTTTTTCTCATTCAGATTCACAAACAGTAAATGGCATTGTTAAATGCAATCTTGTCATAAACATGGCTCATTTAATATTTTCTAATTCTTTACATAGATTCAATCAGCAAAAAGGTTTTCCTGTTTTAGCTCACTTGAGATTCATACTAACCCCTTAGAGGAAGGCTTGACAGCTTTCACAATCCCTATTTTACAGATGAAGAAACAGAGGCTCAGAGAGAATGTGAATTTCTCCTTGTGGCCATATCCTTAGTGAGTCTAGATGGATTGTTTCAACTGCTGCTCTGGTGTGTGGTCTACACTACTACATGTATAAAACTCAGTCTTCAAGTTAGTCTTTTAAAGGATCATATCACACATTATATATGTGTTTATGTGTGAATACACACACATATAAATATACACACTTATACATATGTATGTATATCATAATGTATCCTACTCAAAGACATGCTTACATGTACCTATAATATAGATGTCTAACAGGGAAGCACTTAACACAGCAATGAGAGAGTGCAAAGAGAAAAGCATTATGTTCAGGTGAAATATGAAATAACATGGAAGCCTTTCTTTACCTTGAATAACTAAAGGAATGGCAAATGATAATCAATTCTTAAGAACCAATATAGAACACTTGTATATGTTTTAGACTGCAAGGCTAGATTCTGATGAGAATATGTACCTTACTCCTCCTGAGCAAAGACTCATTCATCATCATATTTTCAAAGATCTCAAACATCGAGATCATTTTGTGTGGTAAACACTGTGCATTGTATTGGGACACAAAGACAAATTAAGACACAGTCCCTGCCTTCAAGGAGCTCACAGCAGAGGAACACGCAGATGTGTAAATCTAGCAATTATCTCACAATGTGGCAAGTGCTTTCATTGCACTAACCCATGGGAACACAGAAGGGGGATGTCTAAGTCATGTTTAGTTCATAGGAGACATTTCAGATAGAGTTGATGTTGAAGTGAGTATGCTGTGTAGGAGCTGTTAGATGAAAAGCACAGAATAAATATTTATTGAATGAAACAATGGAGGAATAACTAAATGAGGAGAAGACTACAGTTTCTTTCCACAAGCCTGATCTGCTGCAGCTCTCCACCCTCCGTAGAGAGTCAAATATGGGAATTCATTGCATCAAAGCCTTATAGATAATTCATAGACTGTTTAGGTAGCAGATGTCAAACTCAATAAACAATAAAGTCCACAACTTAGAAAAATGAAAGGATCAGTACCCTCTTCCCATTGTCTAATGAAAGAAAATAAATATTTTTGTCTCTTTTCACTCTGGCTTATCCCATTCTTTCACTTTCTCAGTGAACTTTTCGGATGTACAATTATCAGGCAGACTGGAAACAAGTTTCTCTTCTTAAGATAAACAGCCAATGACTAAAGCACAATTTATATCTATTATTTTTTCATCAGGCTGCCGTCTATGTGTGGGCAAGGCTAAATAAGAAGAACTGTTAGAAAAATTGGAGGCGAGGACACAAATGAGTGTTTTACCTTTGGCATTTAGATGCAGAGCTGATCCTGAACCCTGTGTGTCTTTCTATGTGACATTTCCAGCGCTGAACTGGAAAATATGAATCTAAGTACAGATATAGTCTATAATGAATCCATCTGGCCACACATCGAGTTTTTAAATATTTACAATTATGGCCCTGGCCTTATTAAACTTGCAGGAAAACAGCAGCAGCAGGGTTTACATATGGGCTCAAGAAGCCTCCTTCAGCCAGCACCATGACGGCAACTGCCTGAAATTTCTAGAAAAATATATATTCATTTGCCACTCTCTCAGGGTCAAGAAATAGCACAAAAACATCAGGAAAACGGCTTGCTGGGATTTCTCAAACTGCACACAGGGCACTGCAAACAGCATGTATGAGCTATCAAGTTTGTATTTAAATCTGTTTCCTTCTTGGAAGGCTATTCCATAGCCCAAGAAGAGGCAATTCCAACAAATAGATGGAGACAAGAAATAAATGCCAGAATGAAGAACTTCCTGTTATCAAGGGCAATGCAAAATCAAGATTTGAGTCTGAGTTGGAACCTGCTCTCATTAGTGTCTTCTAGTCTGTCAGGGCTGTGAGGTTTCCTTGAAGGACCACATGGACCAGGCATCAGGAGACTGTGTTTCCAGTCCAGGACTGCCACTCATTCATTGTATGAGCGTGAGCAAACTGCTTAGTGCCCTGAGAGTCTGTTCTTCTCATACCTAAAATGGGAATGGCAAACACGACCTACGTAGCTCGCAGGGCTGTTTGAGGCTATGATGCTGTAGTAGGAGTTTACAAACTGTGATTCAGGAACCATTTGTGGGTCTGGAAATCAGTTTCCTGAATTAAAACTACTTTTTTTTTTTTTTTTTGTGAGACAGAATCTCGCTGTCTCCCAGGCTAGAGTGCAGTGATGTGATCTTGGCTCACTGCAAGCTCCACCTCCTGGGTTCACGCCATTCTCTGGCTTCAACCTCCTGAGCAGCTGGGACTACAGGCGCCCGCCACCACGCCCGGTTAATTTTTTGTGTTTTTAGTAGAGACGGGGTTTCACCGTGTTAGCCAGGATGGTCTCGATCTCCTGACCTCGTGATCTGCCCGCCTCGGACTCCCAAAGTGCTAGGATTACAGGCGTGAGCCACCGCGCCAGGCCAAAACTACAATTTTCCAAGCAGAATATAATTGGAATGGAATCACATAGAATGAAATGGACTGGACTGGACTGGAATGGGAAGTAGCTCACCCATAGTAAGTACAGTTTTGTAAAATTCATTTTTCGCTTATATATCTGTATGTAGGTACTAAATTGTGATGCTAAATGCATTTGTTACTGTAAATTTAAGCCTTGAAATATGAAAGAGATTTGTAAAATGTAAAGAGAGGTACCCAAGGGAGCAAACTAGTTGTCCAGAAATCATAAACGTATTTTGTTTTCCTTCCTCCATATTTTCAACTAAAAAAAAAAAAAAAAAAAAAAAAAAAAAGAACAGAATGCACTCAACAAACAGGCATATTCTGGTTTCTTCAGCTGCCACTATGGCTTATTCTCAGCATGCTACCTGCTTGACCCCGAAACGTCTGAATTTGTGATGTCTGGGTAAACCGTAATACGTACATATCTCTAATTTTGCACTTTTTTGCACTTTTTTGCAAAAACCAATTAAAATGGTTTTTGCAATTGTCTCCAAACATCTTAAGAACAGGAACATGAGCTTTTAATGTATCCTCCAGCCTGGCAGTGTCCTTAACATAGTAGCTGTTCAATAAATATTTCTCAAACAAAAGCAGAGTCAAGATTTCTGGATGCCTATTGGGCTCAGACTTTGCCACTGGCCTTCTGGATGATATTGAGGGAGCCATTTCTCTGCTGTGTGCCAATGTTTCCCTCACTGGTAAAGTGAGGGTACTGAACTCAAAGTAATTCTCTCCATATATGTGTGTGCTCTGGGGGATCCATAAACAGTGAGAAGTCCTTGTCTGCCAAATGATGAAGATTTACACCACTAAAAGAGTCTGTTCATTGCTTTTACCTATTTCACTGATTTCGGCTCTACCTTAAGATTTCTTTTGACTAGGTGATCTCTAAGGTTCCATCTCACTATGCCATTCAGCCGTCATGACTCCCAGTGAGGTGCTCTTGCAGGTTCACCCCAACACCTTCCTCTAGTTATGTTCTTTCTTCAAAGCCAGTTAAGTTACGAGTGACTAAAGCTATGGCTAATATGGATAGAAAACACACAGATAATATGGATGACAACACATAGCAGGGATCATCATTCATTATCTGGCTTTCAAACACAGTCCAGGCAAACAGTCCCATCTTCCTTTTGACTCCTGCAATTTTTGATGACACACTGCCTTCATCTGCTCTGATATGTTGCTACTCCCATAGACTTTCCTGAGAACTTTCTGTTTCGAGGGTCTGTTCATCAGCCACTGTGGATTAGGAGGACATTTAATGGAGAAGTCATTATTATGAGAAATCTGTGAGTTGCAGTCATAAAATTTACTCTCACTTTTATAAAAGCCTTCATCACTCATCCACATCTTCTGAAAATGATAATACCAGGCTATTACTCCTACGTCTGGCCTACCACTCCGTTTTTCAAAATTTGCAATGTTCACACGAATACGTTATTTGATTCATTTCAACCTAGGATTACCGTATGCCTCTTATGTACCAGGTACCGCGCTAACCATGAGCAGTAAACAAAAGAGTCCTTTACATATCTATGTCCTTCTGCAATGGCATGTCCCCTTCTCATTCTGTTCCTTATCCCTCAAGACGAAATTATCTCATAATTCTATTATGCCATTTCTGACCCAATCGTTATAGGCTTACTCAGCTATACCTGAATTTCTCTCTAGTCATCACATATTTTACCTTGTGCCTCAGTTTCCTTAACGTATGGGGAAGACTGAATGAATAAAGAGAGGCGAAGCACTTAAATTGTGCCAGGCACATAATAGATATTAGACAAATATTAGTTACTATGATTATTATATTTATCATTGTAATTGGCAGAAACCAGTAATTGGAGGGAGGTTGGCATTGAGATGGGTCATTCAAAGAGAGGAGGCAAAGATCCAAAGCATTGGTAATGTGGAGATTCCTTACTGGACCAAGTGCATAAAAGGAAGAAGATGGTTTTAGAATGAAAATAGATAATGCTAGAAGCATTTTTTTGATTGCTTCAGATGTCAGGTCCAGGCCATGGCCAGTTGCCCATGAAGGTTCAGACATCACGAGCATCCTCATCTCTCCATCCCCATCCCCCTGCAGCTCTGGAAGATATTTTCTGTTCTGGCCTTTCAGGAGGAGCTGCCTGGGGCTCTCAGCTCAGGCTGCCAACGTTGAGTGAGCAGGTCACACTTCTTGGCAGCCAAGGATGGAGGGCTCCTCAGGCAACACTCAATGTCAGGCAACACTGGCTCTTCTTCTGGCAGCCCCACTCAAAATTATTGATTTGAGTATGTGAATCAGAAATGAAGGCAAGAGCTGCAAAGGGGCCTGTTTCCTACCCATAATAGGGCTGGTATACTGTGAGAGGTTGTCCATTCATACCCTCTTAGAGCATCTAAGTCTGTGCTTTCCTCAAGCCCAGAAAAATGTCACTGTTCACCCAAGGACAGAGCTCATATTCCAAAAGGTTTCAAGGGCTTATTCTTCTGCCTAGCTGCAAACTGGCCAGCTCAAAGCATATAGGCAGCAATATTAACTCATTATCACACTGTCTTAGGGAGGACTTCAATGCTTCCTTAGAAATTTTTTAAAATAAGGACTTTTATTCAGTTTTTTAAAAATTACTTTGTCTATTTATTCACCCAACAAATACTCATCTCCTAAACTCCCTGGAATAGTACTTGATATTTAGATGGGTAAGTTGAAAAAGAACCATATATAATTTCTGCTTTCTATTGATCACAAGATAACAGTTAGAGAAAGAGAGCTAGATAATACTATGGAGTGTGAGGAGTGTTATAATG
This sequence comes from Theropithecus gelada, assembly GCF_003255815.1. Lineage (NCBI taxonomy): Eukaryota > Metazoa > Chordata > Mammalia > Primates > Cercopithecidae > Theropithecus > Theropithecus gelada. The sequence goes on from NC_037668.1 coordinate 85,729,473, forward strand.
ATGGTCAGTACATGTCAAGACATGGGCAAGGCATTTGAAAATAGAAATAACAAAATGATTGAGTAAGATATAAAAATGCTGCCTTAAAACACAAAGGAATATGTGCAACAGACATGCATTCCTCCACTGCCAAGTCCTTCTCAAACTCTGAGTCTCACTACACTTCTAACACCCCATATCCCTAAATATTTCTCTACCTCTAAGTCCTCCCTAGAAGAGGCAAGCATCAGAGACATGAAGATACTTATTATACCTTTCACTTGGTAGTAAAATATGTTTCTTTGTTTTATAAATGAAATAAAATGGATGGGTCAAAATACTGGATAATATTGACAGTAATGCTAACAATTATAATTATTATTAATATTAGTTACTGGATTCTTAGTATATGTTACCCATTTGGCTAAGCACCTTACATACACTTTCTTATTTAATGCTTGTGAAACCCTATGCATTATGTTCTATTGCTCTTCATTTTACAGCAGTTGAAATGGAAGTCACAAAAGTTGCCCAGAGTCACCCAGCTAGTATGTGATATAGCTTAAACTTGAATATATAGCTGATTACTAAATCAAGTCTGCTAATAACTACATTTTATATATATACATAATATTTATTTGTATATAATGTGTGTGTGTGTATATGCATATGGTTAACGGGGCAATTAGGAAACCTTCACAGAAGAGGTGAGTGCTGAAAGACAAACAGGAATTTTGAAATCTGTTAATTCTAACTAATCAACTAGCCTCTTCAATTACACAAGTCTATGAAGTTAATTTTACCTTAATTTTATGAACTAATAGAAAGACAGCAACTTGGTGCCCAAAATTTAGTAAATATTTTTAAAAATTCTAGTTATTTTTTTTTTTTTTTTTTTTTTTTTTTTTTTTTTTTTTTGGGTTG